>NW_027423003.1:312500-361477 GCF_048934315.1 Petromyzon marinus
GATCGAACCCACGACTTCCTGTATACCAGGTGAGGTAGTTAACATCTCACCACGGAGAGAGACACGCAAACTCCAGTTAGCCTCGGATATGTTCGTTGATACTCGATTAATTACTTGGTGGAGTGAGGAAGCATTCATGCCAAGCAGATGAAGGTGGCCAGGCGTGATTCTAGACACGCCACCGCCTGTTTACCCAGTGACTGTACAGTTTGTGTTTGCAGTAACGTCTATTAACTCTGTTGAACACGGAGGTTATAGCGTAACAATATTTACTTTTGTTTTCCTCTGGAACTCTTTATAATAATGGAAACAGGAGGTGAACACAGCACACACATTCAGCTGAAGTCGGAACTGTTCATCCCAGCATTCAAGGACATCTGAGCCTGGATTCACACCTCTAAGTTGCGATTGAACATTAATTTATGCATTTCTGCCTAACACAAATAGTTTTGTTTTCAACACCCTTTGCTATGTCAGCTGAATTTAGCTCTCATAAATATTCCTTTTGTAGCCAGACAGCTGAAATTGTGTACTCAGAGTTTTGGGTGAACATTCATTTTGAAGATACGAGGGCTTCCAGGCATGTTTATGACCATTTGCCCTCTCATTGTGTGCCATAACAGCCCTGTGATGAATTTGGGAAACTTTTTCACTACATCATGAATATATGAATAAGTATAGACGTGTAAGTCACATGTGACTGTATATATGCATTCCTCTGTGCCTCGATACTGACGTGTAGATGATGTGGATATTCTTATTTTCTGTCTGCAGCTGACGCTGGTCTGATGGAGCAAAGGCACTCAGCACAGCAGCTCGGTACGACAAGTCAACAATGCGACCAGCGTGCATACAGCACGGATCGGACTGGAAATTTGACACAGCACCAGAGAACTCGCACAGGAGGGAAACCCTTCAAGTGCACTGTGTGTGACAAGGCATTTGCATGGCCATCAGTTCTTGAGACCCACCAGAGAACACACACAGGAGAGAAACCCTTCAAGTGCATTGTGTGTGGGAAGGCATTTTCACAGTCATCTGCTCTTAAAAAACACCAGAGAACACACACGGGAGAGAAACCTTTCAAGTGCAGTGTGTGTGGGAAGACATTTTCAGATTCATTTGCTCTTAAAACACACCAGAGAGCACACACGGGAGAGAAACCCTTCAAGTGCAGGGTGTGTGGGAAGGCATTTTCAGATTCATCTGATCTTGTAAAACACCAGAGAACACACACGGGAGAGAAACCCTTCAGGTGCACGATGTGCAGGATGGCGTTTACACAGTCAAGTAATCTTGTAACACACCAGAGAACACACACGGGAGAGAAACCCTTCAAGTGCAGTGTGTGCGTGAAGGCATTTTCACGGTCATCTGATCTCGTATTACACCAGAGAACACACACGGGAGAGAAACCCTTCAAGAGCAGTGTTTGTGGGAAGGCATTTTCACAGTCATCTGCTCTTAAAAAACACCAGAGAACACACACGGGAGAGAAACCCTTCAAGTGCAGTGTGTGCGTGAAGGCGTTTGCACGGTCATCTTCTCTTGTAAAACACCAGAGAACACACACGGGAAGCCGTTTGCAGATTCATCAAATCTTCGAAGACACCAGAGAACACAAAAGCATCGGAAGATCCACAAGGAGCGGAGTCGGAGTCTGAAATCAGCTTGTGAAAGTCAAAGTGCCGCAATGAGCCCATCCCTCATGAAACAAGAACCGGACGAAAATCCCAGCTTGGACACTTTTAAAGGTATCGAGGTGAAATGTGAAGAAGTGATGAGCGAAGAAGTGAAGGTAAAATGTGAAGATGAAGATCCAACTCCAAAATGGGACCTTCACATCGTGAAGCAGGAGGAGAATTCTGACTGTGAGGCAGAGTGAGGCAACTCCCAGCAGTTTGTGGAAGTGGAGGTGTGGGTGGACTTGCTCCTAGACAATACAAAGTCAAGTGGAGACCTGGTAGATGTGTAAGCCAGAGACGATGTTGCTACAATAGATACACCTTTGTCACAGGCCTTTAATGACAAGAATGTGAAGTTGAACACTTTGTGGGCCCGTGGGTTGGGTAGATCTCTAACCAGGAGCAAGAGCCAATAAGCTCCCAAGCATTCACTATGTTATCATAATAATTTATTTTACACGGTGCTTGCTTAATCGCCTCAGCAACTCGGAGTTTTGTGTCGTACCTCGTCTGAAACACTCAAAGAGCATCCCCAAGTAGCAGCTGCCCCTGTGTGGCACAAGGTGGTGGCCCTGCACCGGCCTGCATGTGGACAAGAGCCTATCAGTAGGGGGCGATGATTGATGTGTCATCTCAGTTGTGTAGTTTGTAGGTAATGTTTAGAATTTGCTACATTTTCACTCAGACGCCAGCATGCAATGGCCTACTCATTTTGAATGACACAATAGTATGTTTTACATTCACTGTGAAGCAGACTGCAACTTTTTTTTAAAAGCTTCTTGTTAATATGATGTAACGTGATGCAGTATATTTCATTGCAGTAATCCAATTTTGTCAATATGCCTGTCAATAATTTAGAATGAATACTTGTCTGGTTTTGTGCATACTTGTAACATTTGATCGATAAGGGTCAAATATTGAATAAGTGATGTTAGGACAAAGTGTGTGTGTCTGTTTGGAAGTAACCTGTACAGAGAACTCAGGTGAGACCCGTTGTTCTTGTGATACAGGTCAAACGGTGTTTTTGTGATCCACGAAGCATCTCGAGCAACTCATTGTCTTTGAAATAGGTAGCACACTCGGATCATTCATGAGTTACAATGCATACCACTTGAAAGTTACACGTATAGGAGGAGGTACATTCTCTACAACACGAATTGTAGTTTTGTCTTACGTGGTGACGTAGATTTTGTCTAGCTAGGACTAGAAATGCTCCTTGCTGATTCACGTCTGGATGTTCGTAACCATCGGTTGAAGCAAACCCCACTGCTGTTGTTGAGACGCTGTGCACCAATAAGGGTCCAAGACATTGACGGCCTTCAGGCCAGGAAATTCACAACATTTGCACACAAAGGACGCATTCACGCAAATACCCCATGCTCCGTTTTGAAGTTTTGAAATGAAGCATCTTTGAATTGTGTTGTTTTGAATTAGATGATTTTATTTCTTCATTAAAAGCTTGTTTCAATTTACATCTGGAAGACTTCATTGAAAAGGACATTTCATGTGAATTTTCTCTCGTCATTAAGTAGATGGCCTTGCCGGGGGTTCGGTTCGATGCGGACTTTCACCTGTTTGGGATTGCGGGATCGAGATAAGGCGACACGGAGCTGGCCGTGCGAGAAGACCGCCGTCTGCAGATCGATTCCAACGTAATCGAACGTCTGTCCCTGCGCCTCCGTCGTCCATGCAGGGGGTGCGTAGGTTTGCAGCGCCCCCTGCATGAAAACAACGGAAAGTGCAGCGCTCATCACAGATAAATAAAGTTGCGCGCTTATATTTAAAATGTTTTTCTTTTATAAGGTGATGTTGAAATCAGAAAGTGTTTGGCCAGTTGATGATTTCAATCAGATTTATTCATTTATTATGAACCACATATCTGAGCTTTTGTGGTCCTGTTGAGCTAAAGTTGGAAAAAGTCCGTGACTTTAACTTCGCTCAATATTGTAAACGTGTTTCTATTATTTAGGTATTGTTTAATACAAACTACTTCAGATAATGGGTTTCAAGATGTACTTGAATGGCACGTTCGTTGTTCCGGTGTTTAATGGCTTGGACGTCATGGCAAATGGCTTCCATCGATGTGGAAGTCAATGGTGGATGATAATTTGACATTTCGGTGTTGATTTGGAGTAGATTGTTTAACTGTTGCATACCGGGTGGTGAAATGCTTTGCCGAGTACCTGAACTGTTTGACCAAGTGAATTCATGAAGAGTTCGATACGAGTTTGAGCGTTAATATTCTTGCGGAACAACAAAGGTCGGATATTTTAAATATTCCTGATCGTACGTTTATTGCGACAATGTTCAAGGGGAACACGTGTGGAGGAGAGTTCCGGGTGAAGTCTCCCCTTACCTGGCAACCATGGTGGCTGTCCGCTGATCACTCTCGCTCCGTCACAGCTACGAGCTGTAGGGATGGGACGCTCCACCCTGGCGCTGTTTTCATTCACAGCACCAAGACTGGAGAGCCTCATCCCTGCAGTTCCCTCCTGTCGTGCCGCATCATTTACCGCGTAACGAGGCAACGTTTTCATGAGCAGTGTGTTCCACTACGAACCCACACGAGCGAACCATGTGCAACAGTGTGCATACATACAGACACGAACAAACACGCGGGTGCACATACACACACGAGCGCTTACTTGCAAACACGGACGGGTGGAGATGCACGCACGAGTGTGGTCACCACCTGGCTAGCTACACTATTCACGTGATAACTAGTATAGTAAACTATACACTACACTATACACTACACTATACACTACTATAGACTACACTATACACTACACTATACTAAACTATATACTGCACTATACACTATTATACACTACACTATACACTACACTATACACTACTATACACTACACTACTATACACTACACTATACACTTTTATACACTACACTATACACTACGCTACTATACACTACACTATACACTACTATACACTACACTACTATACACTACTATACACTACACTATACACTACTATACACTACACTATATACTACACTATACACTACTATACACTACACTATTATACACTACTATACACTACACTACTATACACTACACTATACACCACTATACACTACTATACACTACACTATACACTACACTATACACTACTATGCAATACACTATTATACACTACACTATACACTACTATACACTACACACTATACACTACACTACTATACACTACACTATACACTACACTACTACACAGTACACTACTACACTATACACTACACTATACACTACTACACACTAGTGCTGCACAAGTCCCCAAACTGCAAAGACAAAGGCTCCCCAATGTAGACTGACGCATCCACAGACGCACAATGGACCCACGGACTCGCACAGAAACCCACGGACTCATCGACTCCCACTGGGCGTGTGCTGTTAGCGAGCACCGGTGACGGTCGCGATGGAACAACACCAGGGGCTGGTGTGGACAGAACCACGGCTGGCCGCTCGTCTCTCAAATTCTGATGTTAGCACCCCCACCCACCTCACCACCTCCTTAATTATGGCTGAGTCCACCTAAGTGACGCTCAGGACTGCTTCAGGTAAGGGGCCAACCTTAAATGACGTCACGTGATTTTAGAGGATTTTTGACCCCCCCCATCGTCACACGACGTCACAAAGTCAGACCCCTCCCCCCTCAATTATGACGTCACAAAGCTCTGCCCCCCCCCAAAAAATATATATAAAACATGCTTCAAATCTCTTTAAACTATTGTTGTCATTGTAGTGCGTTGTTAATGTGGCGCTGCACTCTGATGTAGGAGAAAACATTACAAAGTCTTTAATAAAGTAGAACGTATTCTTAGTTCTTTCGGTAAAGTGACGTTGAAGGGAAACAATAAAATAATATATATTATTTTATTGTTTCCCTTCAACGTGACTTTACCGAAAGAGCTAAGAATATGAATTACTGCAGTCACGAAAGCTTTAAATCAAAATGTAAGTAGAACGTGTTGTCTATTTAAAGTTGCGCAATTTGATGTGACGTCACATTTCTCAAACCCCCCTCCCCCCCCTTGTCACACATCGTCACAAACGTCTGACCCCGCCCCCCCCCCCTCTAGGTGCGTGACGTCATTCACGGACGGCCCCTAATTGTCGCTGGTATTGGCCGTGAGCGAGAATGGCGCAGCGCCGCTAACCGCTACGCCGTGATGGTGCCCTTACCTGCATGAACGGAGACGCGGTCAGACGATGGGTGAGCCGTTGGTGCGGGCAGGACGAATGATCTCGGGCGTACCTCCTGACGTGGAAGGCGAGGGAGGTCGGAGTGCGCGTGTGAAGAGAGACGGCAAGGGGCGGGAGGAGAGGGGGGCGATCGGACGGAGCGGAAGCAGGAGGACGAGGGCAGGAGAGGCAGCGGAGCCGTGGAGGAGTCTGGGCGCGCTTGATGGTGAAAGTTGACGTGGACGCACGCTGCAGAAGAGAAGAAAATCTTCACGCTCGGCGCCACACACAGCCAGACGTAGCTCACCTCATCCGTCTTGCTGACGATGTGTAGGACGACTAGACTCTGATTGTCTTGTAGCTCTGTGGAAAGAAGGAGAGGTGTCTTGGCTCAAACAAGGCCCTCTGCCACCGGTGTGGGCGGGGGGGGTACCCTAGTGGAGGGCTGAGCATGGGAGTGAGTCGAGGGGAGGGTGAGTGGTGGTTGACATGAATTTGAATTCTTATGCTATGTATTGTAACATTGTCGTATGGGTTTACATATGGTAGAACATATAGGCTATTAGACGAGGACCAATTCAGTGCTAAAATCGTTAACACGGACCCACATCGTCATGAGGGACCAACATCGTCAACAGGGATGCTCGCCTCGTCAATAGAAACCCACATCAAAAGGGACGCTTACCTCTTTAATCCGGACCCATATCTTCAATCGGGACCCACATCGTCAACAGTGACCCACAACATGAATATGTTCACGTTTTTGTTTGTTGCGGTTGCACCCGAGTCAAGGGCCGCACGGCTCACAGGGCTCTACACCTGACACGTGAAACTTAAATTAAACTGAAGACGACGTCTCGCCAGCATGCATCTATCCTCCACGCGTGGCTTCTGTCACGCCACTTCCACGATTTCGCCTGAGAGTCTCCCCCCGCGTGCCCCCATAGGTCTTCTCCATCGGTCGCTCGACCCGCGTAGACCATTCATCCGCGTGGTCCACGTGGTCAAAGAAGAAGTTAGTACCAGCCGAGGCAGCACAACGCCAGTAACACAGACTTATGTTAATGTTCGATAAGAGTGAAGTACGGTACGTCATAACCCACTCATTGCAAATGTTTGCCACATTTTTCGTCGCTATTGGTAACATAAAGAACTTGGAATTGCTAATGCTGTGCCACCTCAGGTTCTAAGGTAAAGTGAAATGTCTGCTCTGGGCCGGTCAAGGACACCATTTCTGGGATGAAACTATCACATTCACGACACGTGATAAAGCATATAAGCAGTATGCACTGCTGTAACCTTAGCAGGTACCCACCACAGTCAGTATGCACTGCTGTAGTGAAAGCAGGTACCACCACAGTATGCACTGATGTAATTATAGCAGGTACCACTAGTCGGTATGCCTGCTGTTATAGCAGGTACCACCACAGCACTATGCACTGCTGTAGTGGAAGTAGGTAACCACCGCAATATGTACTGCTGTAATCATAGCAGGTACCACCACAGTCAGTATGCACTGCTGTTATAGAATAAAAAAAATATAACGATACTATCATAGAATCTTAACTAAACGAGCATAACTTTTTTTACTAATTTAGGATAAACATTAAACTTAATGAGTATGGATAAATGTACAGCATTAGCATACAGATTAAAATTAATTAGCATACCAAAATTAGCATAGGACAACCGTTGACCAATCGCTGCGCACCATCGCCGGAGACGCGCCCAGGTTTGCCTCTCGACCAATCGGATCGCTGCCCCTCCCCCCCTCCCCACTTTGGCACGCGGCGACCAATCAGATTGCGGGAGGATGCTACCATTTTTAATGCCGTACACGCTGAATGCCGCGCGCCCATGTGCGTGTGAGTGTTTAGTTTTGTTTTAATTATTTTAATCATTAAAGTTCGCGAGTGTCAAGGTAAGCTACGTTGACTTTTTTTAAAAGCATTTTCTCAAGAGAACCGTTGTTGCTGCTGCTGTTGTTGTGAAAGGCCCGGTACACCCTGAGGCCTTGCCTAGACTAGGACAGCCTTGATGTCACGTGGGTCCACACTCTCTGCTTCTTTCGGTAAAGTCACGGAGGTAGAAAATAAAAAGTATTTATTATTTAATTTAATTACATTTATTTTATACCTACGTTAAATTTAATTTAAATTTTTAATGAAGTAAATTAAAATTAATTTTATACCTACGTAATTTTTTATAAATGCATTTTTTTTATAATTTAAATACATTTTATTTTATACCTACGTTTAATTTAATCTAAATTTGTAAAAAAAAATTGACTTAGTACATATGTTAAATGAAATTGATTTTTTAAATAAATTACATTTATTTACATTAAATGTATTTCATACCTACGTTTAATTAAAATTTTTAATAAATCACATTTATTTAAATTTATTTTATACCCACGTTAAATTAAATTTTTAATAAATTACATTTTTTAAAATTAATTTTATTTTATACCTACTTTAAATTACATTTTTAATAAATTACATTTACATTTATTTTATACCTACGTTAAATTACATTTTTTAAAAACTAAAATTTATTTTATTTAAATTAAATTTATTTTATTTTATACCTACACATGTACAGTCATTTTAACTGCTCTGACTGCTACAAGCCAAGTGCGGCCTGGAAGCGTATTATTAAGTAATACATTTTACAATTACAATTCCTTATAGAGGAACCCCATACTAATGAACTGACTACGTATCTATATAATTAAAAGACCGCACGCAGATATCGCAAAAGCGGACCCCGTTGTCAATGATATAATTCTATGTACGTACAGCAGTACATCATTAAAATTACACCGATTGCAATACGTCACCAAAGACAATTTTAATTTGACCCCCGGGTCTGATCGCGTTAACTGTGCAGGTGGCGGGTCGAGAGGTTACTTGCACGTGTGTGCAGCTTGTTGAATATTGACGTGCGATGACTTGTGGAGAGGAAGAATGATGATGGTGGCGATGCAAGTCTTGAAGTCTGACGCTGTTCTCCGAGTCGTGTAGCCTACCGCATGCGACTTTGGGGATTGCGTAATGTCATTTTAGTTTCCTCTGTGGAACTTTTTATTTTGTTGATCATAACGCTTTAACTAACGTAGGGCGGGCTTGGGAACGGCGTTGATGTGTTTTGGCGTTGCACCAACCAGCACCTTTGCATTCAGAAGTTGGAGGTGCTTTGATTGTTACAGCGAGAGGTGGAATCGTCACCGCCATCGTCATGGGTTTAAGTGGGCCACGGAGCCCGTCAAGGGAATGGGTAGGTAGAGGAATGGGGTTGGAGAGTATACACAACTTGCATTTCTAGTCATTTCAACAATTTATGGGCATGCGCATCATTAACAGTATCCTGATTGATGAGCAAAACAAAATCGCAATTTAATCGTGAATCTATTGTCATGAATGAGTCTGAAATATGAATAGTCATGCTCAAAACTGCATTCCTATTGTTATAAAAAATCATTGTACCCCCATTCATGATGACAATTCCAATATGGTCATTATGATGCCCAGAATTACACATTCTCAGAATCATGAACATTTATTAAAACAGCAGTGTGCTGAAAATGCTCATTTAACAATTTCAACATGTACACAATCAATTCCAAGATTCTAATCAAAGTAAGTCCTATGTATCGTGGTGTTTTCATGCTTATCCATTATTGCGCGCCCCCCCACAAAAAATTATACAAAAGTCTATTTTTATAATGTTTGCACGGTGTACAGTCTGGAAATTACCCACATGGCAAATTTCAAGCTTGGTGCGTGTCGGGAAGTAAGCTAAACATTTTGAACAGACGCACACATTCACAACTTTGCCTTTGGTATATATGGAGATTAGTAATAAATTGTTAATTTAACTACTTTCATGTTGACGGATTGGAAATAGGAATAGCACTGGCTCACCACGGGGCTTATCGCGTGGTATCTGGGCACTTTATTTGAAACGTAAACCCCACAGTTTGTGAGTACAATTCCTCGCAAGTTGCGTCCACAGAGACAGACAGACAGACAATGACGCTTCTAGGTAAGAGTAAGAAATGAATCTACATGTCGAGGAGAGACGAGAGAGCCCAGAGGTCACCTCGGGAGACGGGGCAGCGCGTCAACCTTAGTCACGTGACTGAAGGAGTGTGGGTGTGCCGTACGTACGTGTGTGTACTGTGTGTGTGTACCGTGCATGTGTGTGTGTACTGTGCGTGTGTGTACCATGTGTGTGTGTGTGTACCGTGCGTGTGTGTACCGTGCGTGTGTACTGTGTGTGTGCGTGTGTATCGTGCGTGTGTATTGTGCGTGTGTGTGCACCGTGTGTGTGTACCGTGCGTGTGTACCGTGCGTGTGTGTGCGTGTGTATCGTGCGTGTGTGTGCACCGTGTGTATGTGCTGTGCATGTGTGTGTACTGTGTGTGTACTGTGCGTGTGTGTCGTGCGTGTGTGTGCACCGTGTGTGTGTACTGTGTGTGTGTGTACTGTGCGTGTGTGTGTCGTGCGTGTGTGTGTGTGCACAGTGTGTGTGTACCCTGCGTGTGTGTGTACTGTGTGTGTGTGTCGTGCGCGTGTGTGCACCGTGTGTGTGTACCGTGCGTGTGTGTGCGTGTGTACAGCGCCGCTCATTATGGGAGGGGCGTGTCTCTTACCCCGGAAGTGACGTCACGTTACCTGCTTACCCGCGTGACGTCGCGAGGTAACAGGAGGCTGCCGATCCGCGCTTGCACTGAAATCCGAGGTGAGAAATTCTCATGGTGGTGGTGGTTGTTGTTGTTGTTTACCAAGGTAGAGCCTCTCTCTCGTAGGGATGTCAGTTGAGTAGCAGCGAGCATGGGGATCGATGTCCAGGTTGGAACTTTAGAACGCGGGGCTTAGCCACGCGGGGCCTTGCCTCCTGCCCTCGCCTGATTGCATTCACTTTAATGATCTCGCTTAAGTTTAATTTGTCTTCACCCGGCTCGCCACTTTGTAACTTTGTTTTATTGTAAATATTTACGCAGTTTTTATTTTCTTTTGTTAGCAGGCCAAGCCCGCTTGAGCTGCTATACCGCTCTTGTTATCAGAAGCGACCTGCCCACAACAACACAAGGTGAGGCTTTGTCAACGTGTGTGAATGTTTTGACTTAAAACTTTGGTGACTGCAGGAATTAATATTCTTGGTTCTTTCGGTAAAGTCACGTAGATAGAAAATTAAATGAAAATAACAGCCAATAAAAATAATTGTAAATAAAGCAAAAAAACTCACGTTTTGATCGCAACACAAGTGGTCTTTATTTAATGTAATTGTATTATCTGTTATTGTTATTTACGTAACTTTACCGAAAGAAACAAGAATACGTGTGTCAATGTCTATTGGTCAAAGACACTCAGCGGAGAGACGCGCAAACTCCAAATATTACAGCAGGCGTCAGGGTCGGGATCGAACCCACGACTTCCTGTGTACCAGGTGAGGTAGTTAACATCCCACCACGGAGAGAGACACGCAAACTCCAGTTAGCCTCGGATATGTTCGTTGATCCTCAATTAATTACTTGGTTTAGTGAGGAAGTATTCATGCCAAGCAGATGAAGGTGGCCAGGCGTGAATCTAGACACGCCACCGCCTGTTTACCCAGTGACAGTGTACAGTTTGTGTTTGCAGTAACGTCTATTAACTCTGTTGAACACTGAGGTTATAGCGTAACAATAGTTTACTTTTGTTTTCCTCTGGAACTCTTTATATGAATGGAAACAGGAGGTGAACACAGCACGCACATTCAGCTGAAGTCGGAACTGTTCATCCCAGCATTTAAGGACATCTGAGCCTGGATTCACACCTCTAAGTTGCGATTGAACGTTAATTTATGCATTTCTGCCTAACACAAATAGTATTGTTTTCAACACCCTTTGCTATGTCAGCTGAATGTAGCTCTCATAAATATTCCTTTTGTAGCCAGACAGCTGAAATTGTGTGCTCGGAGTTTTGGGTGAACATTAATTTTGAAGATACAAGGGCTTCCAGGCATATTTATGACCATTTGCCCTCTCATTGTGTGCCATAACAGCCCGTGTGATGAATTTGGGAAACGTTTTTACTACATCATGAATATATGAATATAGATGTGTAAGTCACATGTGACTATAAATGCATTCCTCTGTGCCTCGATACTGACGTGTAGATGGTGTGGATATTATTTTTTTCTGTCTGCAGTTGATGCTTCCTCTGACGCTTCCTCCGCAGAATTGGTCTGATGGAGCAAATGCAGTCAGCGCAGCTCGGTATGACAAGTCAACAATGCGACCAGCGTGCATACAGCACGGATCGGACTGGAAATTTGACACGGCACCAGAGAACTCACACAGAAGAGAAACCCTTCAGGTGCACGATGTGCGGGAAGGCATTTGCACATTCATCACAGCTGCAAAGACACCAGAGAACACACACGGGAGAGAAACCCTTCAAGTGCAGTGTGTGTGGGAAGGCATTTACACGGTCATTTGCTCTTAAAATACACCAGAGAACACACATGGGAGAGAAACCCTTCAAGTGCACTGTGTGTGGGAAGGCATTTTCACAGTCATCTGTTCTTAAAGAACACCAGAGAACACACACAAGAGAGAAACCCTTCAAGTGCAGTGTGTGTGGGAAGGCGTTTGCACGTTCATCTGCTCTTGTAACACACCAGAGAACACACACGGAAGTGAAACCCTTCAAGTGCAGTGTGTGTGGGAAGGCATTTTCACAGTCGGTTGTTCTTGTAACACACCAGAGAACACACACGGGAGTGAAACGCTTCAAGTGCACTGTGTGTGGGAAGGCATTTTCACAGTCCCCACATCTTCAAGTACACCAGAGAACACACACAGGAGAGAAACCCTTCAAGTGCACTGCGTGTGGGAAGGCATTTTCACAGTCATCTGTTCTTAAAGAACACCAGAGAACACACACAGGAGAGAAACCCTTCAAGTGCACTGTGTGTGGGAAGGCATTTTCACAGTCATCTGTTCTTAAAGAACACCAGAGAACACACACAGGAGAGAAACCCTTCAAGTGCAGTGTGTGTGGGAAGGCGTTTGCACATTCATCTACACTTGTAGAACACCAGCGAGCACACACGGGAGAGAAACCCTTCAAGTGCAGTGTGTGTGGGAAGGCGTTTGCACATTCATCTACTCTTGTAGAACACCAGAGAACACACACAGGAGAGAAACCCTTCAAGTGCACTGTGTGTGGGAAGGCATTTTCACGGTCATCTGCTCTTGTAATACACCAGAGAACACACACGGGAGAGAAACCCTTCAAGTGCAGTGTGTGTGGGAAGGCATTTTCACGGTCATCTGCTCTTAAAAGACACCAGAGAACACACACAGGAGAGAAACCCTTCAAGTGCAGTGTGTGTGGGGAGGCATTTTCACAGTCATCTATTCTTAAAACACACCAGAGAACACACACAGGAGAGAAACCCTTCAAGTGCACTGTGTGTGGGAAGGCGTTTGCACAGTCATCAAATCTTAAAGTACACCAGAGAACACACACAAGAGAGAAACCCTTCAGGTGCATTCTGTGCGGGATGGCGTTTGCAGTTTCATCAAATCTTCAAGTACACCAGAGAACACAGAAGCATCAGAATATCTGCAAGGAGTGGAGTCTGAAATCAGCTTGTGAAAGTCAAAGTTCCACAATGAGCCCATCCCTCATGATGCAAGAACCGGAGGAAAATCCCAGCTTTGACACTGTAAAGGAACCGAGGTGAAATATGAAGAGGTGAAGGTGAAATGTGAAGAAGTGATGGTGAAGAGGGAAGAAGTGAAGGTAAAATGTGAAGATGAAGATTCAAATCCAAAATGGGACCTTCACATCGATGGAGGCAACGCGAAGCAGGAGGAGAATTCTGACTGTGAGGCAGAGTGAGGCAACTCCCAGCAGTTTGTGGAAGTGGAGGTGTGGGTGGACTTCCTCCGAGACAATACAAAGTCAAGTGGAGACCCGGTAGATGTGTAAGCTTGAGACAATGTCGCTACAATAGATGCACCTTTGTCACAGGCCTTTAATGACAAGAATGTGAAGTTGAACACTCAATTCCTAGGTTCAACCTGCAGAGTAAGAACGAGTGGCCAGTCCTTGTGGACCTGTGGGTTGGGGAGATCTCTGACCAGGAGCGAGAGACAATACGCCCCCAAGCATTCACTATGTTATCATAATAATTGCTTTTACACGGTGCTTGCTTAACCGCCTCGGCAACTCGGAGTTTTGTACCTCGTCTGAAACACTCGAAGAGCATCCCCAAGTAGCAGCTGCCCCTGTGTGGCACAGGGTGGTGGCCCTGCACCGGCCTGCATTTATTATTTTTTTCTGCCTGAGGACGACCGCTTGTGTTACGATCGAAACGTCGTGATCTATTATTATTTTTTCTACCTACGTGACTTTACTGAAAGAACCAAAGAGTATGTGAACAAGAGGCTGTCAGTAGGGGGGGATGATTGATGTTTCATCTCAGTTTTGTAATTTGTCGCTAATGTTTAGAATTCGCCAGCATGCAATGGCCTACTCGTTTTGAATGACACAATAGTATGTTTTACATCCACTGTTAAGCAGACCGTGCGTATTTTTTAAAATAGCTCCTTGTTAATACGATGTAACCTGATGCAGGATATTTCACTGCAGTAATTCAATTTTGTTAATATGCCTGTCAATTAAGAATACTTGTCTGATTGTGCATGTACATGTAACATTTTGTCTATGAGGGTCAAACATTTATTAAGTGTTCAAATCTATATTGATGAAGTGATGTTAGGACAAAGTGTGTGTGTGTGTGTTTGGAAGTAACCTGTACAGAGAACTCAGGTGAGACCCGTTGTTCTTGTGATACAGGTCAAAGGGTATTTTTGTGTTTCACGAAGCGTCGGCCTCTGAAGTAATTCATCGTCTTTGAAATAGGGAACACGCTCGGATCATTAATCAGTTACAAGGCATACCACTTAAAAGTTACACTATAGGAGGAGGTACATTCTCTACAACACGAATTGTAGTTTTGTCTTACGTGTTGACGTAGATTTTGTCTAACTGGGACTAGAAATGCTCCTTGCTGATTCACGTCTGGATGTTCCTACCTATCGGTTGAAGCAAACCCCACTGCTGTTGTTGAGACGCTGTGCACCAATAAGGGTCCAAGCATTTTAGGGCCTTCGGCCAGGAAAGTCACAACATTTACGGCACACGAAGGACGCATTCACGCAAGCGCCCCGTGCTCCGTTTTGAAGTTTTAAAATGAAACATCTTTGAATCGTGTTGTGTTTTGAATTAGATGATTGTTATTTCTTCATTAAAAGCTTATTTCATTTTACATCCGGAAGGCTTCGTTGAGAAGGACATTTCGTGTGAATTTTCTGTCGTCGTTAAGTAGACGATGGCCTTGCCGGGGGTTCGGTTCGATGCGGACTTTCACCTGTTTGGGATTGCGGGATCGAGATAAGGCGACACGGAGCTGCTGGCCGTCTGCAGATCGATTCCAACGTAATCGAACGTCTGTCCCTGCGCCTCCGTCGTTGGTACAGGGGGTGCTGGATAATGTTTGGAATTACCCCAATTTTGACCGTGACACCAGTTGTGAGTGACACAGTGGTTTGTTTTACATCTGCCGTTTAGCAGACTGCGCATATTGTGGTGAATGTTACTGGGGTAGCCAGGTGTGCCTGTCGGATTTTAACCCTGAACCTCTGCAATAAATAGAGAATGCGCTACCATATTCCTGGTTCTTTCGGTAAAGTCACGTAAATAGAAAACAAAAAAACAAGAAAATTTGAAAATAATAAATTGATGAAAAGATGCCCATTGGTCGACTAAGATGACTGTGCCCCCCACAGTGTACACACACACAGTGGTCACACAGTGTACACACACACAGTGTACACACACACAGTGAACACACACACACAGTGTACACACACAGTGTACACACACACAGTGCACACACACACACAGTGCACACACACAGTGTACACACACAGTGTACACACACAGTGTACATTCACAGTGTACACACACACAGTGTACACACACACACTGTACACATACACAGTGTACACACAGTGTACGTGTACACACACACACAGTGCACACACACAGCGTGTACGTACACAGTGTGTACACACAGTGTGTACACAATAATTTCAGTTTATATATTTTGGTATACCCCTGTGAGCCATTCGGCTCTTGAATCAAGTGCAACCACAACAAACACAAACACGAACAAGAAAAACATCTTAAAGTGACTTTGTGTGACTGTGCAAACAGAAAATCCAGGAAAAAAATAAAAATATTCCTGAAATAGCACCGTACACCAACGCTGTGTGCAAAAATCCCAGTGGGATGCAAGTCAAACAACAACAACAAGACAACTAAGATTAAGGCCATCAGTCTAACAAGGCCCGCGTGTCATTGGAACACACGGGCCGTCACGGATACGCGATTGTGTTGCCGTCACGTGACACGTCCCGCACAGTCACGTCACAGCCCCGTGTCGAGCCATTAACAAGAAAGCAACACGTCACACGATTGTGTCGCTGCCGCACTGCCGATGCAGTATCACCAAATAACGAGCAATTACATGTCGTAGAATCCATTGTTGTAACGTGATCCCTGGACGAATTGCGCATTATAAATGTCAATTATTTTTTATAACAATTCCCCCATTGTAATAAGATGGTTTTTTGGGTTCTTATTTTTGTTGTTGTGTTTGTTGATGGCTCACAGGGCTACACCAAATAAACTGAACTGAACTTAGTAATAGGTTTTGACCCTTTTATCTGGCACCAAAACTGACACCTTTATACAAGGGGATCATGTTTGCAATAACCACAACACAAGCAGTCAAAAATGCAAACAAAAAAGAGACAACTCTGATAATGATATTGGCACTGTCCTTGAAGTTGATTGGTCCACACCCGAGACAGCATTTCTTAGAGCCTAGTCTCCACTGGTGTTGGACCAGACGACACCAAAAGGCGTATCTTGCTACTGGCAAAGGAGGTCTCGTAATGAACTGAACTTAACCCGTGTCTACGCTCCTGGCCTTCAACACGGCGACATGGTGCAGGATACTCGCTGAAACCTCGCGCGTCGTGCGGCGTGGGGAGGCCTTCGTCCAGCAGCGGAGTGGAAGAGCAGCTGACCGTGTGCGCAATGGGAACCGTCACGAGACTGGGACGCGCATGGAGCTTTGTTTTCAAGGAGTCTTTCATGAAAGCCGGACGCCTGTTTGAACGATGAGCTCCTGCAGGCACATTGCCACGTGACGTTGGCGCTGATGTTACGTAGGCCAGGCGTTATTCATAATGTTTGGGACGCTTTCAGTCGGCAACCCAAGCAATCGGGATGGCGAGATTAATCTTGTTGGTTCTGTCGGTAAAGTCACGTAGAATGGGAATCAAATAATAAAACAATAAAAATAAAACATAATAACTAAAGCGCTGTCTTCCCGACTGTTCTGTTTCTTCACCTGAGGAAGGCTACTTGTGTTGTGGCCGAAACGTCGTGAGAATTCAATTTTATTTTTATTATTTTATTATTTTACTTCCATTCTACGTGGTGACTTTACCGAAAGAACCAAGAAGATGAATTCCTGCAGTCACGAAAGCTTTAAAAAGGCAAGATTAATGTTTAGTTTTTGGCTGCTACAAATTTGCACGTACAATCTTAATTCGTTGAGCTTTCATTTGAGATAGCAAGGTCGCTTCTGAAATAGAGCTACATAGCTCACTGGGCCTTACCTGGTAAAATAATAAATAGTTGTAATAGTTTCGTTGTAATGTACCATCCAAGGTTGGCATGCTTATATATGTGTGTGATATAACCTATCTTTGGTACATTAGCAGTGGGATGATTGGCTGCCACCGTGTTCTAAACTTGTCTTTACTACTGCACTTGTAATGACTATCGATCTATGACTTAAAGTTCTCGCTTTTAAACTCCTGGGGAATTTGATTGGACAAGCACACACACACATCTCATTTTCATTATTTCCTTTTGGGAGCACAAATCTGCTCTGGAGCTGATTTGTTCATACGTCAGAGGTATTCCTGTGAGTTCCAAAAGCGTTCTGGTTCCATACACCTGCAAATAGGATTAGAAGAACCAAACGTAGGTAAGAGAGGAAGGGCGGAGGTCAAGTAGACAATTAAACAAATATTTGTTGCGGCTAAGGTTGGGGGTGTTAATACTTTAGCTCTGTCTGTCTGTAACTTGGGCTCACAATTGCTCTTGTCAATATGATCCAATACGCGTACAACTTTAGTTTTAACTTGCGTTACTAGAGACTTGCCCAAAAAGAAAACGAGACAAATTGACCAAAGGGTTTCCCAAAACGTTTTCTGGCCAAGGTGATGACGTCAGAAAGCATGACGTCGTGTGAGGTCATCTCATCGTCAAACTTAGAAGGCGATGCAATTGAATCATCATGTTCGTTACGTACGAAGCATCACATTAATCACTCGTCAGTAATCACATTGACCACGTGTCAATAATCACATTGATCACTCATCAATAATCACATTAATCACTCGTCAATAATCACATTAATCATTCGTCAATAAACACATTGATCACTCGTCATTAATCACATTGATCACTCGTCAATAATCACATTGATCACATTGATCACTCGTCAATAATCACATTAATCACTCGTCAATAATCACATTGATCACTCGTCATTAATAACATTAATCACTCGTCAATAATCACATTGATCACTCGTCATTAATCACATTGATCACTCGTCATTAATCACATTGATCACTCGTCAATAATTACATTAATCACTCGTCATTAATCACATTGATCACTCGTCAATAATCACATTGATCACTCGTCATTAATCACATTAATCACTCATCAATAATCACATTAATCACTCGTCATTAATCACATTGATCACTCTTCAATAATCACATTGATCACACGTCAATAATCACATTGATCACAAGTCAATAATCACATTGATCACACGTCAATAATCACATTAATCACTCATCAATAATCACATTAATCACTCGTCATTAATCACATTGATCACTCTTCAATAATCACATTGATCACTCGTCAATAATCAGATTGATCACTCGTCATTAATAACATTAATCACTCGTCAATAATCACATTGATCACTCGTCATTAATCACATTGATCACTCGTCAATAATCACATTGATCACTCGTCAATAATCACATTAATCACTCGTCAATAATTACATTAATCACTCACACAATATGAAATATCGCAACAAATATCGTGACACACCGCGATGAATTGACCTACAAGTCTTGTGGGGGGCGGGGGGGACCTCCCTTGCAGTTTGCAGTGGCACGGCTGAGACGCTTGACTGAGAGGTACTCACTTGATGACTCCCACTAGCAAAGAAACCTCGTGTGCAATGTCTCTGAAGCATCGGGAATTAACGTGGCATTAGCCCGGGCAACAAAAGACGCAGATCCCCCCCGTGGTAACCTTTAACAGACTGTTGGGGCAAGTGCCCGTTAGCGAGCACCTCGGAAGCAGAATGTTTATTTATACTGGAGAAATCCGATGAGCTATGAAGCTCTTTTTCACAGATGTCCAGTAGGCGCACGGGGTAAGAACGTTAAAACAACACAAAGTAGAACACGTGATGGTAGTGCAAAGTACAACAATGGTAAATAAATCGCCCACACACACACGCAACTAAACCATCCCCATCCTACCAGGCAAAGCCCAGTGAGCTGCTATTAACTTATTTTTCAGAAGCGATTTGGCCTATGAGGGTCGACTGACTGAGATGACTGGCCAATGCACCGCCATTGCCCCCCACTACACACACACACTGTGTGTACGTACACACACACACTGTACACACAATGATGTCCACGTTGTTGTTGCTGAGTTCACGCACCCAAGGGAGGGGGCAATGGAAAATGAATCTAAATCAACTTAAATTGCATCCCCGCTCTGTGACGTCACCACTCAGCATGACCTCATCGGCATGAAGTGCCAGCAAGAGGTGTACCTCGCTAGTGACGTCATGTCACCAAGGTATTCACACTCCCCCAACCCCGTCCACAGCACTCTTGAGCGTAACGTGACCTCCGCTTGGGTCACTGCCGATATCAATCCAGTGGCAATCCTTATTTGGGCAAAGCTACGCCCAGTGACTGGCGGTTCATTAACATAATGTGTCCGTTGAAGCCGTCGAGAGTTTATTGCGACGGGTTCAGCAGCCACGCCCCATCCCTCGACATTTGGCCCGAATTCATTAACATAATTTATTTAGTTACAGAGCAGCTCATTGTGGGAGGGGCGTGTCTCTTAACCCGGAAGTGACGGCATGTTACCTGCTTACACGCGTGACGTCGCGAGGTAACAGGAGGCTGCCGATCCGCGCTTGCACTGAAATCCGAGGTGAGAAATTCTCATGGTGGTGGTGGTGGTTGTTGTTTACCAAGGTAGAGCCTCTCTCTCGTAGGGATGTCAGTTGAGTAGCAGCGAGCAGTTTTTATTTTTTTCACCAGGCCAAGCCCGCTTGAGCTGCTATACCGCTCTTGTTATCAGAAGCAACCTGCCCACAACAACACAAGGTGAGGCTTTGTCAACGTGTGTGAATGTTTTGACTTAAAACTTTCCTGACTGTAGGAATTAATATTCTTGGTTCTTTCGGTAAAGTCACGTAGATAGAAAATTAAATAAAAATAACAGATAATAATTTTTTTAATGAAGCAAAAAACCCCACGTTTCTATGGCAACATTAATGTTGAAGATGCGAGGGCTTACAGGAATATTTGACATTTGCCCTCTCATTGCGTGCCATGACAGTGCTGTTTGCACAGTCACACATAGTCACTGTAAGATGTTTTTCTTGGTCGTGTTTTTGTTGTGTTGCTTGTTGTGGTTGCACCCGATTCAAGAGCCGAATGACTCACGGGACTATAACCAAAATAAATCAAACTGAAAATCAAAAAACTGAAACCGCGTGATGAATTTGGGAAAGTTTTTCACTGCATCTCCAAATATATATAAAAGGCAAAGTTGTGATTGTGTGTGTTTTCTGTTCAAAATGTTTAGCGTACTTCCCGACACGCAACAAACTGGAAATTTGCCATGTGGGTACTTTGCAGACTGTACACCATGCAAACATTATACAAATACACTTTAGTGTTGTTTTAGGGGTGGGGAGGGGAGCTCAATAATGTATAGATTTTTTGCACGGCAAGTGAGCTGTGACGTCAAATCTGTCACGTGACCCGCGCACGTGGAAGCGTAACGCGTTGTAGTGAGGCGGTTAGCGTTGTCTGTGTGTGTGTCTGTGTGTGTGTGTCTGTGTGTGTCTGTGTGTGTGCGTCTGTGTGTGTATCTCTGTCTGTGTGTGTGTGTCTGTGTGTGTGTGTCTGTGTGTGTCTGTGTGTGTAAGCGTAACGCATTGTAGTGTATCGGGCCACCACCGGTGACGATTATTTGAACCGCTTCTGGGCCTCCCCTAGGTAGACTCAGCCTCAAACGAGTAACTGTCGTGGTGTGAACATCGCCACTGGGGAGACAAAGGCGGCCGGACGTGGTGGATCCAAGTCCCGGGCGAAGCCGGGTAGTACAGCTAGTCATGAATATATGAATGAATACAGACGCGTAAGTCACGTGTGACTGTATATATTCATTCCTCCATGGCTCGTTACTGACGTGTAGATGGTGTGGATATTCTTATTTTCTGTCCGCAGCTGACGCTGGTCTGATGGAGCAAAGGCAGTCAGCGCAGCAGCTCGGTACGACAAGTCAACAATGTGACCAGCGTGTATACAGCACGGATCGGACTGGAAATTTGACACAGCACCAGAGAACTCGCACAGAAGATAAACCCTTCAAGTGCACTGTGTGTGACAAGGCATTTGCATGGTCATCAGTTCTTGAGACCCACCAGAGAACACACACAGGAGAGAAACCCTTTAAGTGCAGTGTGTTTGGGAAGACATTTTCACAGTCATCTGCTCTTAAAACACACCAGAGAACACACACGGGAGAGAAACCCTTCAGGTGCAGTGTGTGTGGGAAGACATTTTCACAGTCATCTGCTCTTAAAACACACCAGAGAACACACATGGGAGAGAAACCCTTCAGGTGCAGTGTGTGTGGGAAGACATTTTCAGATTCATCTACTCTTAAAAAACACCAGAGAACACACAGGAGAGAAACCCTTCAGCTGCAGTGTGTGTGGGAAGACATTTTCACAGTCATCTACTCTTAAAACACACCAGAGAACACACACGGGAGAGAAACCCTTCAAGTGCACTGTGTGTGGGAAGACATTTTCACAGTCATCTACTCTTAAAACACACCAGAGAGCACACACGGGAGAGAAACCCTTCAAGTGCACTGTGTGTGGGAAGACATTTTCAGATTCATCTACTCTTAAAAAACACCAGAGAACGCACACGGAAGAGAAACCCTTCAAGTGCACTGTGTGTGGGAAGACATTTTCACAGTCATCTACTCTTAAAACACACCAGAGAACACACACGGGAGAGAAACCCTTCAAGTGCACTGTGTGTGGGAAGACATTTTCAGATTCATCTACTCTTAAAAAACACCAGAGAACGCACACGGAAGAGAAACCCTTCAAGTGCACTGTGTGTGGGAAGACATTTTCACAGTCATCTACTCTTAAAACACACCAGAGAACACACACGGGAGAGAAACCCTTCAGGTGCACTCTATGCGGGAAGGCGTTTGCAGTTTCATCAAATCTTCAAGTACACCAGAGAACACAGAAGCATCAGAAGATCCACAAGGAGTGCAGTCTGAAATCAGCTTGTGAAAGTCAAAGTGCCGCAATGAGCCCATCCCTCATTAAACACGAACCGGAAGAAAATCCCAGTGGACACTTTTAAAGGTATCGAGGTGAAATGTGAAGAGGTGAAGGTGAAATGTGAAGAGGTGATGGTGAAGAGCGAAGAAGTGAAGGTAAAATGTGAAGATGAAGATTCAACTCCAAAAAGGGACCTTCACATCGTGAAGCAGGAGGAGAATTCTGACTGTGAGGCAGAGCGAGGCAACTCCCAGCAGTTTGTGGAAGTGGAGGTGTGGGTGGACTTACTAGACAATACAAAGTCAAGTGGAGACCCGGTAGATGTGTAAGCCAGAGACGATGTCGCTCCAATAGATGCACCTTTGTCACAGGCCTTTAATGACAAGAATGTGAAGTTGGACACTCAGCTCCTAGGTTCATCCTGCAGAGTAAGGGCGGCCAGTCTTTGTGGACCTGTGGGTTGGGGAGATCTCTAACCAGGAGCGAGAGACAATAAGCTCCCAAGTATTCACTATGTTATAATAATTGCATTTACACGGAGCTTGCTTTATTGCCTCAGCAACTCGGAGTTTTGTGTCGTACCTCGTCTGAAACACTCAAAGAGCATCCCCAAGTAGCAGCTGCCCCTGTGTGGCACAAGGTGGTGGCCCTGCACCAGCCTGCATGTGGACAAGAGCCTGTCAGTAGGGGGCGATGATTGATGCGTCATCTCAGTTGTGTAGTTTGTAGGCAATCTTGATTCGAAGCTTTCGTGACTGCAGGAATCCACACTCTTGAGTTCTTTCGGTAAAGTCACCACGTGGTTAGAAACATAACAGACCACGGCGTTTAGATCACAACACAAGCAATCGTCATCAGATGGGACAACCACAGCAAGAGAAACTGCTGAAGTAGTAGGTGCCTACTCCAGCAGTTTCGTCTTATTGCTGCTGTGCTTGTCCCACCTGATGACGATTGCTTGTGTTGCCATCGAAACGCCGTGATCTATTATTTGTAGCGTAATGTTTTGAATTTGCTACATTTTGACCCAGACGCCAGCATGCAACGGCCTCGTTTTGAATGACGCAATAGTACGGTGTACATACACTTTTGATTTAAAGCTTTCGTGACTGCAGGGATTCATATTCTTCGTTCTTTTGGTAAAGCCACGTAGAAGGGAAACAATAAAATAATAAAAATATAAAACAATAGAATTCTCACGACGTTTCGACTGCAGTGAGAATTTTATTGTTTTATATTTTTATTATTTTATTGTTTCCCTTCTACGTGACTTTACCGAAAGAACCAAGAATATGTACATACACTGTTAAGCAGACGGTGCGTATTTTTTCTTCAGACGATGCAACCTGATGCAGGATATTTCACTGCAGTAATTCAATTTTGTTAATATGCCTGTCAATAATTAAGAATGAATACTTGTCTGATTGTGCGTGTACATGTAACATTTTGTCTGAGGGTCAAACATTGATTAAGTGTTCAAATCTAGATTAAGTGATGTTAGGACAAAGTGTGTGTGTTTTGGAAGTAACCTGTACAGAGAACTCAGGTGAGACCCGTTGTTCTTGTGATACAGGTCAAAGGGTACTTTTGTGTTTCACGAAGCGTCTGCCTCTGGAGCAACTCATTGTCTTTGAAATAGGGAGCACGCTCGGATCATTCATCAGTTACAAGGCATACCACTTGAAAGTTAAACGTATAGGAGGAGGTACATTCTCTACAACACGAATTGTAGTTTTGTCTTACGTGTTGACGTAGATTTTGTCTAACTGGGACTAGAAATGCTCCTTGCTGATTCACGTCTGGATGTTCGCAACCATCGGTTGAAGCAAACCCCACTGCTATTGTTGAGATGCTGTGCACCAATAATGGTCCAACACATTGACGGCCTTCAGGCCAGGAAAGTCACAACATTTGCACACGAAGGACGCATTCACGCAAGTACCCCATGCTCCGTTTTGAAGTTTTAAAATGAAACATCTTTGAATTGTGTTGTGTTTTGAGTTAGATGATTTTATTTCTTCATTAAAAGCTTATATCAATTTACATCTGGAAGACTTCATTGAAAAGGACATTTCGTGTGAATTTTCTCTCGTCATTAAGTAGATGGCCTTGCCGGGGGTTCGGTTCAATGCGGACACAAACAGTGTACACACACACAATGTACACACACAGTGTACACACACACAGTGTACACACACAGTGTACACACACAATGTACACACACAGTGTACACACACAGTGTACACACACAATGTACACACACACACTGTACACACACACAGTGTACACACACACAGTGTACACACACTGTACACACAGTGTACACACTGTGCATAGTGTACACACACTGTACACAGTGTACACACAGTATACACACATTGTGTACACACAGTGTACACACACACAGTGTACACACACAGCATACACAGTGTATATACACACAGTGTATATACACAGTGTACACACAATGTACACACACATTGTACACACACAGTGTATACACAGAGTGTACACACATAGTGTACACACACACAGTGTATACACAGTGTACACACACACAGTGTATACACAGTGTATACACATAGTGTACATACATACACAGTGTATACACAATAATGTCCACGTTGTTGTTGCTGAGCTCACACACCCAAGGGAGGGAGCAATGGAAAATTAATCTAAATCAACTTAAACTCCAACTCTGTTACGTCACCACTCTTAATTACCTCATCGGCGTGAAACGCCAGGGTGAGGTGTACCTCGCTAGTGACGTCATGTCACCAAGGTATTCGCCCCTCGCCCGTCCACCGCGCTCTTGAGCGTGACGTCACCTCCGCATGGGTCACTGCCGATATCGTTCCAGTGGCAATCCTTATTTGGGCAAAGTTACGCCCAGTGACTGGAGGCTCATTAACATAATGTGTTCGTTAAAGCCGTCGCGAGTTTATTGCGACGGGTTCAGCGACCACGCCCCCATCCCTCGACATATGGGCCGGCCTCATTAACATAATTTATTCAGTTAGAGAGTCGTTCGTGGGAGGGAAGTGACGTCATACTACTTCCTGCTGTCGCGAGGCAACAGGAAGCTGCCGTGTGCGCGCTTGCACTGAAATCCGAGGTGAGAAATTCTCATCGTGGTGGTGGTTGTTGTTGTTGTGGTGGTTGTTGTTGTTTACCAAGGTAGAGCCTCGCTCTCTCTCTCAGGGATGTCAGTTGAGTAGCAGCGAGCATGGGAAGCGATGTCCAGGTTGGAACTTTACAACGCGGGGCCTAGCCACTCGGGGCCTTGCCTCCTGCCCTCGCCTGATTGCGTTCACTTTAATTATCTCGCTTAAGTTTAATTTGTCTTCACCCGGCTCGCCACTTTGTCACTTTGTTTTATTGTCAATATTCACGCAGTTTTTATTTTCTTTTGTTAGCAGGCCAAGCCCGCTTGAGCTGCTATACCGCTCTTGTTATCAGAAGCGACCTGCCCACAACAACACAAGGTGAGGCTTTGTCAACGTGTGTGAATGTTTCGACTTAAAACTTTGGTGACTGTAGGAATTAATATTCTTGGTTCTTTCGGTAAAGTCACGTAGATAGAAAATAAAAATTAAATTAAATGAAAAATTGAAAATAAAGCAAAAAAACCCACGAGGTTTCGATTGCAACACAAGTGGTCTTTATCCTATTGAATTTAATCCGTTATTTTCTATCTACGTGACTTTACTGAAAGAACCAACAATACGTGCGTCAATGTCTATCGGTCAAAGACGCTAAGCGCGTGCCGCTGTTGACTCTGAATGTGTGGAGGGGAACACCTTCACCACGGGGAGAGAGAGACAGAGACACGGATAGCCTCGGCTATGTTAATTGATCTTCGATTCATTACTTGGTGGAGTGAGGAAGAATTAATGCTGAGCAGATGAAGGTGGCCAGGCATGGTTCTGGTCACACCACCACCTGTTTACTCATGGCAGTGTGTGACAGTGTCAAGTTTGTGTTTGCAGTAAAGTCTATTAACTCTGTTGAACACGGAGGTTATATCAAAACAATAGTTTATTTTTGTATTCCTCTGGAACTCTTACTAAGAATGGAAACAGGAGGTGAACACAGCACACACATGCAGCTGAATTCGGAACTGTTCATCCCAGCATTCAAGGACATCTGAGCCTGGATTCACACCTCTAAGTTGCGATTGAACATTAATTTATGCATTTCTGCCTTAAACAAATAGTATTGTTTTCAACACCCTTTGCTATGTCAGCTGAATTTAGCTTTCATAAATATTCCTTTTGTAGTCAGACAGCCAAATTTGTGTGCTTAGAGTTTTGGGTTAACATTCATCTTGGAAGATATGAAGGCTTCCAGGCATATTAATGACATTTTCCCTCTCATTGTGTGCCCTAACAGCCCGTGGAGAGAAACCCTTCAGGTGCACTCTGTACGTGAAGGCGTTTGCACGTTCATCAAATCTGATGAATTTGAGAAACTTTTCATTACATCATGAATATAATAATAAGTATAGACGTGTAAGTCTCGTGTGCATTCCTCTATGCCTGACATGTAGATGGTGTGGATATTCTTTGTTTCTGTCTGCAGCTGACGCTTCCTCTGCAGAATTGGTCTGATGGAGCAAACGCACTCAGCGCAGCTCGGTGCGACAAGTCAACAATGTGACCAGCATGCATACAGCACGGACCGGACTGGATATTTGACACGTCACCAGAGAACACACACAGGAGAAAAACCCTTCAGGTGCACGATGTGCGGGATGGCGTTTGCACAGTCATGTAATCTTGTAATACACCAGAGAACACACACGGGAGAGAAACCCTTCAAGTGCAGTGTGTGTGGGAAGGCATTTGCACATTCATCTTCTCTTAAAAAACACCAGAAAACACACATAGGAGAGAAACCCTTAAAGTGTACTTTGTGCGGCAAGGCGTTTTCAGATTCATGTCATCTTGTAACACACCAGAGAACACACACGGCAGAGAAACCCTTCAAGTGCACTGTGTGCGTGAAGGCATTTGCACATTCATCTGCTCTTGTAAAACACCAGAGAACACACACTGGAGAGAAACCCTTCAGGTGCACGATGTGCGGGATGGCGTTTACACAATCATATAATCTCGTATTACACCAGAGAACACACACGGGAGAGAAACCCTTCAAGTGCAGTGTGTGTGGGAAGGCATTTGCATGGCTATCAGTTTTTCAGACCCACCAGAGAACACACACGGGAGTGAAACCCTTCAGGTGCAGTGTGTGTGGGAAGGCGTTTGCACATTCATCAAGTCTGCAAAGACACCAGAGTACACACACGGGAGAGAAACCCTTCAAGTGCAGTGTGTGTGGGAAGGCATTTTCACAGTCAACTGTTCTTAAAAGACACCAGAGAACACACACAGGAGAGAAACTATTCAAGTGCAGTGTGTGTGGGAAGGCATTTTCACAGTCAACTGTTCTTAAAAGACACCAGAGAACACACACAGGAGAGAAACCCTTCAGGTGCTTTTTGTGCGGGATGATGTTTGCACAGTCATCAAATCTTCAAGTACACGAGAGAACACACACGGGAGAGAAACCCTTCAAGTGCACTCTGTGCGGGAAAGCGTTTGCACAGTCACCACATCTTCAAAGACACCAGAGAACACACACGGGAGAGAAACCCTTCAAGTGCAGTGTGTGCGTGAAGGCATTTGCACATTCATCAAATCTTCAAGTACACCAGAGAACACAGAAGCATCAGAAGATCCACAAGGAGTGGAGTCTGAAATCAGCTTGTGAAAGTCAAAGTGCCGCAATGAGCCCATCCCTCATGAAACAAGAACTGGACGAAAATCCCAGCTTAGACACTTTTAAGGTATAAAGGTGAAATATGAAGAGGTGAAGCTGAAATATGAAGAGGTGAAGGTGAAATGTGAAGAAGTGATGAGCGAAGAAGTGAAGGTAAAATGTGAAGATGAAGATTCAACTCCAAAATGGGACCTTCACATCGTGAAGCAGGAGGAGAATTCTGACTGAGGCAGAGCGAGGCAACTCCCAGCAGTTTGTGGAAGTGGAGGTGTGGGTGGACTTGCTCCTAGACAATACAAAGTCAAGTGGAGACCCGGTAGATGTGTAAGCTTAAGACGATGTCGCTACAATAGATGCACCTTCGTCACAGGCCTTTAATGATTAGAACGTGAAGTTGAACACTCATTTCTTAGGTTCATCCTGCAGAGTAAGGGCGGCCAGTCTTTGTGGGCCCGTGGGTTGGGTAGATCTCTAGTCAGGAGCAAGAGCCAATAAGCTCCCAAGCATTCACTATATTATCATAATTGCTTTTACATGGTGCTTGCTTTATCGCCTCAGCAACTCTGAGTTTTGTATCTCATCTCACACTCGAAGAGCATCCCCAAGTAGCAGCTGCCCCTGTGTGGCACAAGGTGGTGGCCCTGCACCGGCCTGCATGTGGACAAGAGCCTGTCCGTAGGGGGCGATGATTGATGCGTCATCTCAGTTGTGTAGTTTGTAGGTAATGTTTAGAATTTGCTACATTTTCACTCAGACGCCAGCATGCAATGGCCTACTCGTTTTGAATGACAATAGTATGTTTTACATTCACTGTGAAGCAGACTGTGCAACTTTTTTTAAAAGCTTCTTGGTAATACGATGTAACGTGATGCAGTATATTTCACTGCAGTAATCCAATTTTGTTAATATGCCTGTCAATTTAGAATGTATGCTTGTCTGGTTTTGTGCATACTTGTAACATTTGATCTGTAAGGGTCAAACATTGAATAAGTGATGTTAGGACAAAGTGTGTGTGTGTGTTTGTTTGTTTGAAAGTAACCTGTACAGAGAACTCAGGTGAGACCCGTTGTTCTTGTGATACAGGTCAAACGGTGTTTTTGTGTTCCACGAAGCATCTGGAGCAACTCATTGTCTTTGAAATAGGTGGCACAACTCAGATCATTCATCAGTTACAAGGCATACCACTTAAAAGTTACACGTATAGGAGGAGGTACATTCTCATCAACACGAATTATAGTTTTGTCTTACGTGTTGAGGCCACGTGATGTGTCGAAGGCTCTCTGCCAGCTCACAGGACAGACCCAAGTTGCCATGTGCTCAATAAGATGACTGACAGAGGCACCACTGCACCAACTTGGTGTGGCTGACGCTCCGCTCGTTGTCGTGAGCGTCGCTCATCCGCCCTCCGTTGTTACTGGAGGGCGACTGCCTCCAATTGCCCAGCAGCGTGCTTCACGAGCCTCCTCCACAGAGGCCAATCTTGACACCGCTGGTACCAGTCATCGGCAAGTCCACTCAGCTCCACATCCTTCTGTGCAGCATCAGTCCATACATCTTTAAGAGGGTTATCGAAATGCCATGCTACAGACAGATGGGCAGATATGAACGAACAGAGCTAATGCATTAACATCTCAACCTTGGTTGGAAAGCGTTAAAAAGGAATGTCTTATTTGACCTGAACTGCATATTGTTTGATCTGAGTTAAGGACACTAAAAAACGAATACAGAGATCGTGCACTCACAGCTGTCTGGGTTAGCGCGTGAGAGGACCTCCTGTAATACTATGATCTTACCAGATACGGAGACAAATTGGCATTAATGCAGATTTGAGGCTATGCGGATGGCTTTGAACCCAATGCACCCTTCAGTGGTAATGCACATAATAGAGACATGCTTTGTTCACTTTTCTAAACCCATGCTTTTAAAATAATCTCAAGCAATTTTCTCTGCCAGTCATGTTGCCTGATCTTATTGCACTCACACAAAGACAAAGATCCCCCATATAGCCTTAACAGACTGTAGGGGCAAGTGCTGTTAGCGAGCACCTATGAAGGCCGGAACGGTACACGAGGGGGTGGGTGGCCAGCACCACGCCCGAATGCCTTTGTCTCCCTAGTGGCAATGTTTACACACCGTACCAGGTACTCACACTCACACACACAAAGATCCCCCGTACAGCCTTCAACAGACTGCTGGGGCAAGTGCTGTTGGTGAGCTATAAACGCCGGCACGCACGGCACTCGGGGAGAGTGGCCAACACCGCACCGGGCCGCCTTTGTCTCCCCTGGTATTTACCACACTAGGAAGTCATTTAAGACTACATCGGTGTAGGGAAAACCCAGGACTGGTTAAATATCTGCCACTGTTGTGTGTCATGAGCAGGATTCCAAGTTGGGTCACCGGGTTACGGAGTGCAGTGCGATAGCCACTAAATTACCGCTCCCCACTCATACACAACGACAAGAACAAAGATCCCCGGTAGAGCATTAACCGACTCTAGGGGCAAGTGCTGTTAGCGAGCACCTATGAAGGCTGGCACGGCACACGAGGGGGGTGGGTAGCCAGCACCGCGCCCGGCCGCCTTTGTATCCCGAGTGGCGATGCTCACATCACACTGGGTACTCATTTTTAGGCTGAGTCGACCTAGGGAAGGCCCAGGACCGGTTCAGATAATCGTCACTGGCGGTGTTGGCCATGAGCGGGAAACGATCCCGGGTCTCCGGGTTCGTAGCGCAGCGTAGCGCTAACCGCTGCCCTACCGCTCGTACAAAGATACGTTTAAACACACGCACGCAAATACACTCTGTTTGACTAACACTTCTTTCAAACCGTTCGTAGCCAAACATTTCCGTTGTAGAGTTTCTGGATAATGTCTGGAATTACCACAATTTTAACCGTGACACCACAGTGTGTACACGTACACACACACTGTGTGTGTGTACGTATACACACAGTGTGTGTACGTACATACACACACTGTGTGTATATGTACGTACACACACTGTGTGTGTATGTACGTACACACACTGTGTGTGCGTGTGTACACAGTGTGGTGTCACGGTTAAAAAGTGTGTACACACACACGTACAGTGTGTGTGTGTACACAGTGTGTACACACACACACTGTGTATACATATAGTGTACGTACATACACAGTGTGTACACACACACAGTGTACACAACAATGTCCACGTTGTTGCTGAGTTCACGCACCCAAGGGAGGGGGCAATGGAAAATGAATCTAAATCAACTTAAACTCCATCCCCGCTCTGTGACGTCACCACTCAGCATGACCTCAACGGCATGAAGTGCCAGCGGGAGGTGTAACTCGCTAGTGACGTCATGTCACCAAGGTATTCACGCTCCCCCAACCCCGTCCACAGCGCTCTTGAGCGTGACGTCACCTCCGCTTGGGTCACTGCCGATATCAATCCAGTGGCAATCCTTATTTGGGCAAAGCTACGCCCAGTGACTGCGGTTCATTAACATAATGTATCCGTTGAAGCCGTCGGGTTCAGCAGCCACGCCCCATCCCTCGACATATGGCCAGTTCACATTAACATAATTTATTCAGTTACAGAGCCGCTCTTTACAGGAGGGGCGTGTCTCTTACCCCGGAAGTGACGTCATGTTACCTGCTTACACGCGTGGCGTCACGAGGTAACAGGAGGCTGCCGATCCACGCTTGCACTGAAATCCGAGGTGAGAAATTCTCATGGTGGTGGTGGTTGTTGTTTACCAAGGTAGAGCCTCTCTCTCTCGTAGGGATGTCAGTTGAGTAGCAGCGAGCATGGGAATCGATGTCCAGGTTGGAACTTTACAACGCGGGGCCTAGCCACGCGGGGCCTTGCCTCCTGCCCTCGCCTGATTGCATTTACTTTAATTATCTCGCTTAAGTTTAATTTGTCTTCATCCGGCTCGTCACTTTGTAACTTTGTTTTATTGTAAATATTCACGCAGTTTTTATTTTCGTTCTTTTGTTACCAGGCCAAGCCCGCTTGAGCTGCTATACCGCTCTTGTTATCAGAAGCGACCTGCCCACAACAACACAAGGTGAGGCTTTGTCAACGTGTGTGAATGTTTTGACTTAAAACTTTCGTGACTGCAGGAATTAATATTCCTGGTTTATTCGGTAAAGTCACGTAGATAGAAAATAAAATAATACAAATAAATGAAAAATATTTTTTTTTAAATAAAGCAATAAACCCACGACGTTTCGATCGCAACACAAGTGGTCTTTATTTATTAAATTTAATCTGTTATCTTTATTTTCTATCTACGTGACTTTACTGAAAGAACCAACAATACGCGTGTCAATGTATCTATCGGTCAAAGACGCTAAGCGCGTGCCGCTGTTGACTCTGAATGTGTGGAGGGGAACACCTTCACCACGGGGAGAGAGAGACAGAGACACGGATAGCCTCGGCTATGTTGATTGATCCTCGATTCATTACTTGGTGGAGTGAGGAAGAATTAATGCTGAGCAGATGAAGGTGGCCAGGCATGGTTCTGGTCACACCACCACCTGTTTACTCATGGCAGTGTGTGACAGTGTCAAATTTGTGTTTGAAGTAAAGTCTATTAAATCTGTTGAACACGAGGATATATAAAAACAATAGACGTCATGTCACCAAGGTATTCAACCCTCCCCGTCCACCACGCTCTTGAGCGTGACGTCACCTCCGCTTGGGTCACCGCCGATATCGTTCCAGTGGCAATCCTTATTTGGGCAAAGCTACGCCCAGTGACTGGTGGCTCATTAACATGTGTTCGTTAAAGCCGTCGCGAGTTTATTGCGACGGGTTCAGCGCCCACGCCCCCATCCCTCCACATATGGGCCGGCCTCATTAACATAATTTATTCAGTGGGAGAGCCGGGGGAAGTGACGTCATACTACGTCATACTACCTGCTGCCACCTGCGCTCTTGCATTGAAATCCGAGGTGAGAAATTCTCATCGTTGTAGTGGTGGTGGTCGTTTTGGTGGTTGTTGTTGTTTACCAAGGTAGAGCCTCTCTCTCTCGTAGGGATGTCAGTTGAGTAGCTCCTCCCCCCTCACTCTATCTCTCCTCCCTGGCTTCTCCCCCCTCTCTTACCTACGTAGCCTCTTATCACGGCAACCCTTTTGCCCACTTCAGCAATTGTCTCTTGCTGTGGCTGTCCCACCTGATGATGGACGCTTGTCGTGTTGCTAACGAAACGTCACGTGATTTAATTTATTTTCTACCTACCCACGTGATGACTTTACCGAAAGACCCAAAGAGCGGCCGTCAATCTTGACTTCCAAGTCAAGATTTGACGGCCACTGCGTGGCGCGCTTTCAGATGCGCTCCAGCAGCCGTCTGGAACGCTCTTCCTTCTGACATTCATTAAGTCGCTGGAGCTATGCGCTTTTGAATGAAGATTTGACTACGGAACTACCTATCGTACCCTTTGGTTCATTCGGTAAAAAAAACAAAAAAATAGATCACGACGTTCCGATCGCAGCAACAAGCGACCGTCTTCACAGTCACTTTACCGGAAGAACCAAAGAGCGTGGATCCCTGCAGTCACGAAAGCTTCAAATCAGGATTGACGACTTTGTGTGTTCAGTTTGTCGTCCTTCCCCAGCACCTCCGATGAGCACGGTTGGCTACGCACGGCGCGTAAGAAGTTCAACGTACGTACGCAATGAGGGGGTGCTTCTTTTATTCACACGCGGCACAGCGCGGGCCAACCTCATCTCATTCTGAGCGCGGCGTCTCCGCCGGCCACACGCACGGTCGGTCACGCGGCGCCGTTCCACCCGTCCGCTCTCGGCTTCGCCGCTGGCCGGCGGCGTGCCGGGAAGGGCGGCGACGGAACCCCCGCAGGAGATCTTCCGCGCGCGGCCGCACGACGGAGAGAGACGACGGCGAGCGGCGACGCAGCCCGGGACCCAAGGCTCCACGCGCGAGCCCCGAGTCCTCCTCCGCCCACCGCTTCTGTCGCCGCAAGGTGCGGCTAGGCTCCGCCTCTGGCCACGCCCTATCGCGGAACCTTCCAGAGGGTTCCCGGCGAGCCCCGCCCATTTACCCTTGGCCTAGATACCTCTCCCTTTCGGATTGGATGTTGCTTTAGCGGTGCCTGTACCCGTGCTTCCGTTTTCTAACCAACAGGTGTCATCATGTCATTACATCACCCCCCCCCACCCCCCCCCGTAATAAAAAAAACATGTAGCCTTCCTGGCTAATCTTGTTTGGTTCTTTCGGTAAAGTCACCACGTAGAATGAGAATAAAATAATAAAATAAAACAATAAAATTCTCACGACGTTTCGGCCACGACACAAGTGGCCTTCAGGTGAAAGGAACAAACCTGTCGGGACGACAGAGCTACAATAAATGACGGAGCTTCAATAATGAAGCTCTGAAGAAGGCCACCTGCGTTGTGGCCGAAACGTCGTGAGAATTTTATTTTATTATTTTATTCTCATTCTACGCGGTGACTTTACTGAAAGAACCAAAGAAGATGAATCCTTACAGTCACGAAAGGTTTAAATCGAAATTTTCCTGGCTAATACTCAAATAACAGGTAAGTGCGCCCATGTGCAGGATAACAACAACAATATCTATAAAAGCAGGACTCCAGTTATTTTCCTTAAAAAGGCAGAACAATCCGCAGGAACAACACCTAAAGACGAGGGAACAAGGAGCGAAGGGAACATTTACGAAAGGGAACAAGACTTAGGAAAACGAACAGAACAGAACAACAACCACAACCTCTCCGCCATTCCCGACCAATACCCAGAATATGGAATCAATGGAATCGCAAGCATTTGGACCGAGTTAACCTCGACCAGAACTGAACAACAACAACAACAACCACAACCTCTCCGCCATTCCCCGACCAATACCCAGAATATGGAATCAACGGAATCGCAAGCATTTGGACCGAGTTAACCTCGGCCAGAGCTGAACAACAACAACAACCACAACCTCTCCGCCATTCCCGAGCAAATACCCAGAATCAGGAATCAACGGAATCGCAAGCGTTTGGACCGAGTTCGCGACGCCGAGTTCCGTTGACGGGGGACGGGTCTTCCGCCCCTGCTCGGGCGGTGCGCGTGCCACGAGAACGGCCGGAGACACACGGGGTGCAATGCAGGAGGCACGGGTGCAGCAGGAGGCACGGGTGCAGCAGGAGGCACGGGTGCAGCAGGCTCGGCGGCAGCAGCCAATTCCCTCGGTCCCGGCGAGGCTTCGATGCGACGGGCGGCACGGCGCGATCCTTCCGACGCACGCCGTCTGAACGCACACGCCATCCCCGGCTCGCCGGACGCACTGGACGCTGGCGGACCAATTTTCGGAGACGGGGGAAGAGGCAATCCGTGGCAGGACAAACGGCTTCGGCCGAGACGGACGGACGAACCAACGGCGAAGGCCCAGCCGGAAACGCGCAAACTGCGGCCGCTTAACCTCGGCCACTTCCACGGGCTCTTGCCGGGGGGCTGATGCAGCTTAGGGGACGTAACCAACCGGCACCCGCAGGCAACGTAACCATGCTCCGTCACCGATGGGCCATGCTAGCACGTGATCCCGTTTCCCCGCAATACGTTCATTACTCTTTGGTTCTATTCGGTAAAGTCACGTATTTTTACCTATGTGGTGACTTTACCGAATAGAACCAAAGAGTATGGATCCTTGCAGTCACGAAAGCTTCAAATCTAGAATACGTTCGTTGTTTCGCCCGTGCTTTGGCGGCGTTAAATTTTGTCGCCTCCCGAGCCGTGGAAATGCATTGCGGGGTAATTTTCACATGCTCTGGGCAACTTGGATTTCCCCTTAGCCAGTGGCAAACCCAATTGGGCATCTACAGGGGGTACATTCTGCCTCCCATACATGAGAAAAAATGGTGAAAATCCCGTGGAAGTATGAGGGGCCATCCTATATGCAGCTAGTACACTCGGAACATGCAAATCCCAGTCCGTTTGCGCCGCGTCAATCGCCTGACAGAGCATGGAGGTCAGAGTTCTATTCAGGCGCTCCACCATCCCATCTGTCTGGGGGTGGTACGGCGACGTTTTAATTATCTTAGCACCTAAAGCGTCGCAAACCTCGCGCAGCAGTTTAGATGAGAAATTCAGAATTATCCTGTATATAAATCACAACAGTGTTTGTATTCATCATCAAGTGCAGCAAACGATTTTCATCCACAGACGTCACTTATGCTCAGACGGCCTAAGCACAGCTCAATGGGGAACCAAATGAAGACGTGTATTTGTTATTGTGGCCATGCACTCTAAACTACGGACCACACAGTAAACCGCTGTGGTCTGCGCCCCTTCAACGCAGGAGAAATATCAAAACTAAACCACCTCTCTCCTGAAGCCCTCTCGCGAAGACCAGCAAGCCTCAGCGTCGGCATTTAGCTGCTGAGCACATCGCTGGTGCCGTCGCGCGCGAGAATGGAATTTCGGAATTGCTCGGATTTCGCACGATTCAGGAAAAATGACCCAAACACTCTCAGAAAGATCCTCAAAACTCGGGACGGACGGCAGCCAGGCGCTGTTCGTCCACCAGGGGGCGACAGGGGCGCTGACGAATGTAACTCCGGCCCCACGGGGTTCAAATTTGAGTGCGACAGCCACCGCAGTTGCCACAGCTCATCTGCAACGCGTCGTGAGACAAAGGCAAAGGCGCAGCTCTGCAACGTGTCGCTTGTGCCACGGCCCCCCGGGTGGGACGGACCTCCAACAGAAGATGCTGCGGTGAGCTCCTCTCGAGGGGCATCTGGGCCCTACACTTCCAAGCTATCCATCTGCTTGTTGAAATAGGCGAGAGTGCCCACACTTTACCCCACCACCACCACACGTGCGTCCTGACGATCGACTGCCCATTATGACTGCTTTGACTGCGATCACACCACAGACGCTTCCCAAAAGATCACGGCCGTGCGTCGTTTCTTCGGTATTGACGAGCAAAGCGAGCGGACGATACTGCGTCGCGAGGCAGTGAACCCCTTTCACCTTGCCTCGGCTGTGAAGCCCTTCCGTTTGATTTAATCTCGCACGACCTGAGGAATGCGAAATTAATTTCAGATTTGTTTCCACGAGGAACACATCGGTGGTGGTGGAGGGGTTTGTGATGCCGGCTGTCCAGGATTATAACTCATGCTGGGCGACCACTACGACACTGACGTTTAATGGCCAAAACAATAAACATTTGATATAAAATACCCAACATGATATATGGGTGGTTGAGTGTCTGGGTGAGTGGGTGGGTGGGTAAGTTGTTGGGTGAGTGGGTGGGTGGATGAGTGAGTGGGTGGATGAGTCAGTGGGTGAGTCGCCGGGTGAGTTGGTGAGCGGACAAGTGAGTGGCTAGATGAGGATGCTAATCTATGGGTCTCTTTGTGAATCTACCCCTTACAAATTTGTCCTCCTTCCGTACCCCTCACATCATCTCCCACGTGGCAAGTCCGATAAGACTCGATCTATAATCTCAATGGCATTTTTATGTGTATATCCCTCTGATCTCTCCGGCCTTGCCCCATCCCTCCCCCATCGTCCCTGCCTCTCCCCCCCATCTCCCCCGCCTCTCTATCCCTCCTCTCTCTGTCTCTCCTCTCTGTGTCTCTCGCTCTGCCTTCGACCTGTCTCTCTCCACCCACCCCTCCCGCGACTTTCCTTCTGGCCCCCTCTCGCTCCCACCTGGCCCTGTCCGCGTCCTGCCTCTGCTCCTCCCTCTTGCCCTCGGCCCACCTCACTGCACGCTCTCCCCTCTGGGCGTCTTGATGTCCGTCATCTCTCCCTTCTTGCTCTTCCGTAATTTGAGGCTCCTCCTCTCTGCCCTGACTTCTTTTCCCTCCTCGCTCTCCTCTCCCTTCCCGCTCCATCGGAGCTCTTCGGTCGCTCTCCTCGTTCCCGAGCGACGGTGGCCGTGCGGGGAGCAAACCTGTAACGTCACAACCGTCACCGCCGTCAGCATCACCTCTAACACCGTCACCAACGCCATCAGCGACACCAACGCCATTACCTCCAACACCGTCACCTCCGTCAGCACCATCAACAACAACAAGCGGCAGGCTACGTGCATATTCTTTGGATCTTTCGGTAAAGTCACGTAGATAAGTGACTTACCGTAAGACCCAAAGAATATGAATTCCTGCAGTCACAAAAGCTCTAAGTCACGGCTATAAGTGCACTTGAAGGTCACGTGAAGTGTCGAACGCCTGGTGCTGGCAGGAGGTCAAGGGACAGACCCAGGTGCCACGGGTCGACTCACTGAGCCTGCTGCCGCTCCTCTGCACTCCGTTGTTGCAGGAGGGCGACTGCCTCAAACTGCCCAGTAGCAGCGTCCTTCACGAGCCTCCTCCACTGACTCTGAAGATGGTCCACACAAACTCCACTCACTCATCTGTAGAACAGGGGGAGATCACAAACTCCACTCACTCATCTGTAGAACAGGGGGAGATCACACAAACTCCACTCACTCATCTGTAGGACAGGGGGAGATCACACAAACTCCACTCACTCACTCACTTTGTAGAACAGAGTGAGATCATACAAACTCCACTCACTCAATCTGTAGAACAGGGGGAGATTATACAAACTCCATTCACTCACTCTGTAGAACAGGGGGAGATCACACAAACTCCACTCACTCATCTGTAGAACAGGGGGAGATCACACAAACTCCACTCACTCATCTGTAGAATAGGGGGAGATCACACACACTCCACTCACTCATCTGTAGGACAGGGGGAGATCACACAAACTCCACTCATCTGTAGAACAGGGGGAGATCACACAATCTCCACTCACTCATCTGTAGAACAGGGGGAGATCACACAAACTCCAGTCACTCATCTGCAGAACAGGGGGAGATCACACAAACTCCACTCACTCATCTGTAGAACAGGGGGAGATCACACAAACTCCACGCACTCATCTGAAGAACAGGGGGAGATCACACAAACTCCACTCACTCATCTGTAGAACAGGGGGAGATCACACAAACTCCACTCACTCATCTGTAGAACAGGGGGAGATCACACAAACTCCACTCACTCTGTAGAACAGGGGGAGATCACACAAACTCCACTCACTCACTCTGTAGAACAGGGGGAGATCACACAAACTCTACTCACTCATCTGTAGAACAGGGGGAGATCACACAAACTCCACTCACTCTGTAGAACAGGGGGAGATCACACAAACTCCACTCACTCTGTAGAACAGGGGGAGATCACACAATCTCCACTCACTCATCTGTAGAACAGGGGGAGATCACACAAACTCCACTCATTCATCTGTAGAACAGGGGAGATCACACAACCCCCACTCACTCACTCTGTAGAACAGCGGGAGATCACACAAACGCCACTCACTCATCTGTAGAACAGGGGGAAATCGCGCAAACTCCACTCACTCATCTGTAGAACAGGGGGAAATCGCGCAAACTCCACTCACTCATCTGTAGAACAGGGGGAGATCACACAAACTCCAGTCACTCATCTGTAGAACAGGGGGAGATCACACAAACTCCACTCACTCACTCTGCAGAACAGGGGGAGATCACACAAACTCCACTCACTCACTCTGTAGAACAGGGGGAGATCACACAAACTCCAGTCACTCATCTGTAGAACAGGGGGAGATCATACAAACTCCACTCACTCATCTGTAGAACAGGGGGAGATCATACAAACTCCATTCACTCATCTGTAGAACAGGGGGAGATCATACAAACTCCACTCACTCATCTATAGAACAGGGGGAGATCATACAAACTCCATTCACTCATCTATAGAACAGGGGGAGATCATACAAACTCCACTCACTCATCTGTAGAACAGGGGGAGATCACACAAACTCCACTCACTCACTCTGTAGAACAGGGGGAGATCACACAAACTCCACTCACTCATCTGTAGAACAGGGGGAGATCACACAAACTCCACTCACTCATCTGTAGAACAGGGGGAGATCACACAAACTCCACTCACTCTGTAGAACAGGGGGAGATCACACAAACTCCACTCACTCTGTAGAACAGGGGGAGATCACACAATCTCCACTCACTCATCTGTAGAACAGGGGGAGATCACACAAACTCCACTCATTCATCTGTAGAACAGGGGAGATCACACAACCCCCACTCACTCACTCTGTAGAACAGCGGGAGATCACACAAACGCCACTCACTCATCTGTAGAACAGGGGGAAATCGCGCAAACTCCACTCACTCATCTGTAGAACAGGGGGAAATCGCGCAAACTCCACTCACTCATCTGTAGAACAGGGGGAGATCACACAAACTCCAGTCACTCATCTGTAGAACAGGGGGAGATCACACAAACTCCACTCACTCACTCTGCAGAACAGGGGGAGATCACACAAACTCCACTCACTCACTCTGTAGAACAGGGGGAGATCACACAAACTCCAGTCACTCATCTGTAGAACAGGGGGAGATCATACAAACTCCACTCACTCATCTGTAGAACAGGGGGAGATCATACAAACTCCATTCACTCATCTGTAGAACAGGGGGAGATCATACAAACTCCACTCACTCATCTATAGAACAGGGGGAGATCATACAAACTCCATTCACTCATCTATAGAACAGGGGGAGATCATACAAACTCCACTCACTCATCTGTAGAACAGGGGGAGATCACACAAACTCCACTCACTCACTCTGTAGAACAGGGGGAGATCACACAAACTCCACTCACTCACTCTGTAGAACAGGGGGAGATCACACAAACTCCACTCACTCATCTGTAGAACAGGGGGAGATCACACAAACTCCACTCACTCACTCTGTAGAACAGGGGGAGATCACACAAACTCCACTCACTCACTCTGTAGAACAGGGGGAGATCACACAAACTCTACTCACTCATCTGTAGAACAGGGGGAGATCACACAAACTCCACTCACTCTGTAGAACAGGGGGAGATCACACAAACTCCACTCACTCACTCTGTAGAACAGGGGGAGATCACACAATCTCCACTCACTCATCTGTAGAACAGGGGGAGATCACACAAACTCCACTCATTCATCTGTAGAACAGGGGAGATCACACAACCCCCACTCACTCACTCTGTAGAACAGCGGGAGATCACACAAACGCCACTCACTCATCTGTAGAACAGGGGGAAATCGCGCAAACTCCACTCACTCATCTGTAGAACAGGGGGAGATCACACAAACTCCACTCACTCATCTGTAGACCAGGGGGAGATCACACAAACTCCACTCACTCATCTGTAGAACAGGGGGAGATCACACAAACTCCACTCACTCATCTGTAGAACAGGGGGAGATCACACAAACTCCAGTCACTCATCTGTAGAACAGGGGGAGATCACACAAACTCCAGTCACTCATCTGCAGAACAGGGGGAGATCACACAAACTCCACTCACTCATCTGTAGAACAGGGGGAGATCACACAAACTCCACTCACTCATCTGTAGAACAGGGGGAGATCACACAAACTCCAGTCACTCATCTGTAGAACAGGGGGAGATCACACAAACTCCAGTCACTCATCTGCAGAACAGGGGGAGATCACACAAACTCCACGCACTCATCTGAAGAACAGGGGGAGATCACACAAACTCCACTCACTCATCTGTAGAACAGGGGGAGATCACACAAACTCCACTCACTCATCTGTAGAACAGGGGGAGATCACACAAACTCCACTCACTCTGTAGAACAGGGGGAGATCACACAAACTCCACTCACTCACTCTGTAGAACAGGGGGAGATCACACAAACTCTACTCACTCATCTGTAGAACAGGGGGAGATCACACAAACTCCACTCACTCTGTAGAACAGGGGGAGATCACACAAACTCCACTCACTCTGTAGAACAGGGGGAGATCACACAATCTCCACTCACTCATCTGTAGAACAGGGGGAGATCACACAAACTCCACTCATTCATCTGTAGAACAGGGGAGATCACACAACCCCCACTCACTCACTCTGTAGAACAGCGGGAGATCACACAAACGCCACTCACTCATCTGTAGAACAGGGGGAAATCGCGCAAACTCCACTCACTCATCTGTAGAACAGGGGGAAATCGCGCAAACTCCACTCACTCATCTGTAGAACAGGGGGAGATCACACAAACTCCAGTCACTCATCTGTAGAACAGGGGGAGATCACACAAACTCCACTCACTCACTCTGCAGAACAGGGGGAGATCACACAAACTCCACTCACTCACTCTGTAGAACAGGGGGAGATCACACAAACTCCAGTCACTCATCTGTAGAACAGGGGGAGATCATACAAACTCCACTCACTCATCTGTAGAACAGGGGGAGATCATACAAACTCCATTCACTCATCTGTAGAACAGGGGGAGATCATACAAACTCCACTCACTCATCTATAGAACAGGGGGAGATCATACAAACTCCATTCACTCATCTATAGAACAGGGGGAGATCATACAAACTCCACTCACTCATCTGTAGAACAGGGGGAGATCACACAAACTCCACTCACTCACTCTGTAGAACAGGGGGAGATCACACAAACTCCACTCACTCATCTGTAGAACAGGGGGAGATCACACAAACTCCACTCACTCATCTGTAGAACAGGGGGAGATCACACAAACTCCACTCACTCACTCTGTAGAACAGGGGGAGATCACACAAACTCCACTCACTCTGTAGAACAGGGGGAGATCACACAATCTCCACTCACTCATCTGTAGAACAGGGGGAGATCACACAAACTCCACTCATTCATCTGTAGAACAGGGGAGATCACACAACCCCCACTCACTCACTCTGTAGAACAGCGGGAGATCACACAAACGCCACTCACTCATCTGTAGAACAGGGGGAAATCGCGCAAACTCCACTCACTCATCTGTAGAACAGGGGGAAATCGCGCAAACTCCACTCACTCATCTGTAGAACAGGGGGAGATCACACAAACTCCAGTCACTCATCTGTAGAACAGGGGGAGATCACACAAACTCCACTCACTCACTCTGCAGAACAGGGGGAGATCACACAAACTCCACTCACTCACTCTGTAGAACAGGGGGAGATCACACAAACTCCAGTCACTCATCTGTAGAACAGGGGGAGATCATACAAACTCCACTCACTCATCTGTAGAACAGGGGGAGATCATACAAACTCCATTCACTCATCTGTAGAACAGGGGGAGATCATACAAACTCCACTCACTCATCTATAGAACAGGGGGAGATCATACAAACTCCATTCACTCATCTATAGAACAGGGGGAGATCATACAAACTCCACTCACTCATCTGTAGAACAGGGGGAGATCACACAAACTCCACTCACTCACTCTGTAGAACAGGGGGAGATCACACAAACTCCACTCACTCACTCTGTAGAACAGGGGGAGATCACACAAACTCCACTCACTCATCTGTAGAACAGGGGGAGATCACACAAACTCCACTCACTCTGTAGAACAGGGGGAGATCACACAAACTCCACTCACTCACTCTGTAGAACAGGGGGAGATCACACAAACTCTACTCACTCATCTGTAGAACAGGGGGAGATCACACAAACTCCACTCACTCTGTAGAACAGGGGGAGATCACACAAACTCCACTCACTCACTCTGTAGAACAGGGGGAGATCACACAATCTCCACTCACTCATCTGTAGAACAGGGGGAGATCACACAAACTCCACTCATTCATCTGTAGAACAGGGGAGATCACACAACCCCCACTCACTCACTCTGTAGAACAGCGGGAGATCACACAAACGCCACTCACTCATCTGTAGAACAGGGGGAAATCGCGCAAACTCCACTCACTCATCTGTAGAACAGGGGGAGATCACACAAACTCCACTCACTCATCTGTAGACCAGGGGGAGATCACACAAACTCCACTCACTCATCTGTAGAACAGGGGGAGATCACACAAACTCCACTCACTCATCTGTAGAACAGGGGGAGATCACACAAACTCCAGTCACTCATCTGTAGAACAGGGGGAGATCACACAAACTCCACTCACTCACTCTGCAGAACAGGGGGAGATCACACAAACTCCACTCACTCACTCTGTAGAACAGGGGGAGATCACACAAACTCCAGTCACTCATCTGTAGAACAGGGGGAGATCATACAAACTCCACTCACTCATCTGTAGAACAGGGGGAGATCATACAAACTCCATTCACTCATCTGTAGAACAGGGGGAGATCATACAAACTCCACTCACTCATCTATAGAACAGGGGGAGATCATACAAACTCCATTCACTCATCTATAGAACAGGGGGAGATCATACAAACTCCACTCACTCTGTAGGACAGGGGGAGATCACACAAACTCCACTCACTCTGTAGAACAGGGGGAGATCACACAAACTCCACTCTGTAGAACAGGGGGAGATCACACAAACTCCACTCACTCACTCTGTAGAACAGCGGGAGATCACACAAACGCCACTCACTCATCTGTAGAACAGGGGGAAATCGCGCAAACTCCACTCACTCATCTGTAGAACAGGGGGAGATCACACAAACTCCACTCACTCATCTGTAGACCAGGGGGAGATCACACAAACTCCACTCACTCATCTGTAGAACAGGGGGAGATCACACAAACTCCACTCACTCATCTGTAGAACAGGGGGAGATCACACAAACTCCAGTCACTCATCTGTAGAACAGGGGGAGATCACACAAACTCCACTCACTCACTCTGCAGAACAGGGGGAGATCACACAAACTCCACTCACTCACTCTGTAGAACAGGGGGAGATCACACAAACTCCAGTCACTCATCTGTAGAACAGGGGGAGATCATACAAACTCCACTCACTCATCTGTAGAACAGGGGGAGATCATACAAACTCCATTCACTCATCTGTAGAACAGGGGGAGATCATACAAACTCCACTCACTCATCTATAGAACAGGGGGAGATCATACAAACTCCATTCACTCATCTATAGAACAGGGGGAGATCATACAAACTCCACTCACTCATCTGTAGAACAGGGGGAGATCACACAAACTCCACTCACTCACTCTGTAGAACAGGGGGAGATCACACAAACTCCACTCACTCACTCTGTAGAACAGGGGGAGATCACACAAACTCCACTCACTCATCTGTAGAACAGGGGGAGATCACACAAACTCCACTCACTCTGTAGAACAGGGGGAGATCACACAAACTCCACTCACTCACTCTGTAGAACAGGGGGAGATCACACAAACTCTACTCACTCATCTGTAGAACAGGGGGAGATCACACAAACTCCACTCACTCTGTAGAACAGGGGGAGATCACACAAACTCCACTCACTCACTCTGTAGAACAGGGGGAGATCACACAATCTCCACTCACTCATCTGTAGAACAGGGGGAGATCACACAAACTCCACTCATTCATCTGTAGAACAGGGGAGATCACACAACCCCCACTCACTCACTCTGTAGAACAGCGGGAGATCACACAAACGCCACTCACTCATCTGTAGAACAGGGGGAAATCGCGCAAACTCCACTCACTCATCTGTAGAACAGGGGGAGATCACACAAACTCCACTCACTCATCTGTAGACCAGGGGGAGATCACACAAACTCCACTCACTCATCTGTAGAACAGGGGGAGATCACACAAACTCCACTCACTCATCTGTAGAACAGGGGGAGATCACACAAACTCCAGTCACTCATCTGTAGAACAGGGGGAGATCACACAAACTCCACTCACTCACTCTGCAGAACAGGGGGAGATCACACAAACTCCACTCACTCACTCTGTAGAACAGGGGGAGATCACACAAACTCCAGTCACTCATCTGTAGAACAGGGGGAGATCATACAAACTCCACTCACTCATCTGTAGAACAGGGGGAGATCATACAAACTCCATTCACTCATCTGTAGAACAGGGGGAGATCATACAAACTCCACTCACTCATCTATAGAACAGGGGGAGATCATACAAACTCCATTCACTCATCTATAGAACAGGGGGAGATCATACAAACTCCACTCACTCATCTGTAGAACAGGGGGAGATCACACAAACTCCACTCACTCACTCTGTAGAACAGGGGGAGATCACACAAACTCCACTCACTCACTCTGTAGAACAGGGGGAGATCACACAAACTCCACTCACTCTGTAGGACAGGGGGAGATCACACAAACTCCACTCACTCTGTAGAACAGGGGGAGATCACACAAACTCCACTCTGTAGAACAGGGGGAGATCACACAAACTCCACTCACTCACTCTGTAGAACAGGGGGAGAATCACACAAACTCCACTCACTCATGTGTAGAACAGGGGGAGATCACACAAACTCCACTCACTCTGTAGGACAGGGGGAGATCACACAAACGCCACTCACTCATCTTTAGAAGAGGGGGAGATCACACAAACTCCACTCATCTGTAGAACAGGGGGAGATCACACAAACTCCAGTCACTCATCTGTAGAACAGGGGGAGATCACACAAACTCCACTCACATCAGCTAAGCCACGGATTATTAAATGCGAATTATAACTATCATTTGCATTATCAGCTGCTGTGTTGACCAACTATTCGAGCGAAACCATCAATAAAACGCAGACACACACCACACACACAGTCACACACCACAACAACAACAACAACCGCCATTCGCCACTAAGTGGCGGTGACGTCACCACGACGCTTGTGCCAGGCTATGTGCACCCTGAGGCCACGTGAAGTGTCGAACGCCCGCTGGCAGGAGGTCACGGGGCAGACCCACACACAGTCACACACCACACACAGTCAGACACACACCACACACACACCACACACAGTCACACACCACACACACAGTCACACACCACACACACACAGTCACACACACCACAGACACATCACACACACCACACACACCACAGAAACATCACACACAGTTACACACCACATACACAGTCACACATCACACACACACCACACACAGTCACACACCACACACAGTCACACACACCACAGACACATCACACACACCACACACAGTCACACACCACACACACACAGTCACACGCCACACACACAGTCACACACACCACACACACACCACACACAGTCACACACCACACACACAGTCACACACATCACACACACACCACAGACACATCACACATACACACCACACACACACCACACACAGTCACACACCACACACACAGTCACACACATCACACACACACCACAGACACATCACACACACACACCACACACACACAGTCACATCACACACACCACACACAGACACACACCACACACACAGACACCACACACACACCACACAGTCACACACACCACACACACAGTCACACACACACCGCACACATACACCACACACACACCACACACACACCACACACAGACACCACACACACTCACAGACACCACACACACACCACACACACACCACACACACACAGACCACACACACAGTCACACACACACCACACACACACCACACACACCACACACACACCACAAACACCACACACACCACAGACACATCACACACACACACCACACACACACACACCACACACAGTCACACACACCACACACACCACACACACACCACACACACACACCACACACACAGTCACACACACCACACACACACCACACACACCACACACACAGTCACACACACACCACACACACAGTCACACACACACCACACACACACAGTCACATCACACACACCACACACAGACACACACCACACACACAGTCACACACACACCCCACACATACACCACACACACACCACACACACACCACACACAGACACCACACACAGACACCACACACACTCACAGACACCACACACACACCACACACACACAGACCACACACACAGTCACACACACACCACACACACACCACACACACACACCACACACACACCACAAACACCACACACACATCACACACACACCACAGACACATCACACACACACCACACCACACACACACCACACACAGTCACACACACCACACACACACACCACACACACAGTCACACACACCACACACACACCACACACACCACACACACAGTCACACACACACCACACACACACACCACACACACAACCCCACACACATCACACCACACACACAGTCACCGACCAGTTCTAGGCCCGCCCCAGGCTCTATCCACGTGGGTGACCCACTCGTCCCCCACACTCACCCCCAGCGAGGCGTCTTTGTCCTTGGGTGTGCACACGTGGGAACGGCGCCTCTACTGCTGCTGTTGTTTCTGCTGTTGTGGTTGTTGTTTTCTGCTGTTGTGGTTGTTGTTTCTGCTGTTGTTGTTATCGTTGCTGTTACACCTCCCAGCGGGTTGATTGTCTCACGTGTCACGTGCCCTTCAAGACTCGCGGGCCATCTTCCGGAAGACTCTTCCCGGCCGTCTCAAGCGTGGCGCGGGACGTCTTCCGGAAGACTCTTCCCGGCCGTCTCACGCGTGGCGCCGGGA